>NC_057806.1:271187257-271195775 GCF_018294505.1 Triticum aestivum
GCAATGCTCACTGTTCATCCAATCGATCGGCTTCAGTTAGCAGCAGCAGCGAAGGAATCGCTCGATCGGGTTCAGTTAACAGCCATCGATCGATCGCTCGGGTTCAGTAACGCGTAGCCTGTAGTGAAATCGCTCGGGTTCAGTTAGAGCCCAACGCCTCGCTCGGGTTCAGTTAGAGCCAACGCCTCGCATACATGCGCGTACGTGTACAAGAGAAACGTGCATCGCTCGGCCCCCGACCTCCCACCGTAACCGGGAACTCCCCGAAATTTTCCTTGCCCTCGCTTCTACCACGGTTTTTTCCGTCATGGACGGCCCAAAGAATGTCATGCAGCTACGTCTCCGGCCCGCCCAGGACGAAAAGCCCATTTTCTGTCATGATTTTTTGTCATAGAAGTAGGAGCCCACCACATGTATGATGATACCGGGTTTTGTCACAATTATCGTCATAGAAGTGTCATATGTATGACAGAAAAATATTTCGTTCGGCCCAAAATGTCACGGATGTGTCTTTTTGTTGTAGTGAAAGGAACATCAAGTGTTGATGGTGAATAAAATCACTAAGTTCAAGAAAGGCAAGGGTAAGAAGAACTTCAAGAAGGACGGCAAGGGAGTTGCCGCGCCCGGTAAGCTAGTTGCTGGGAAGAAGCCAAAGCATGGACCCAAGCCTGAGACTGAGTGCTTTTATTGCAAGGGAAACGATCACTGGAAGCGAAACTGCCCCAAGTACTTAGCGGATAAGAAGTCCGGCAATACCAAAGGTATATGTGATATACATGTTATTGATGTGTACCTAACCAGCGCTCGTAGTAGCTCCTGGGTATTTGATACCGGTGCGGTTGCTCATATTTGTAACTCAAAACAAGAGCTGCGGAATAAGCGGAGACTGGCGAAGGACGAGGTGACGATGCACGTTGGGAATGGTTCCAAGGTCGATGTGATCACCGTCGGCACGCTGCCTCTACATTTACCTACGGGATTAGTTCTAAACCTCAATAATTGTTATTTAGTGCCAGCTTTGAGCATGAACATTGTATCTAGATCTCGTTTAATGCGAGATGGCTACTCATTTAAATTCGAGAATAATGGTTGTTCCATTTATATGAGAGATATGTTTTATGGCCATGCCCCGCTGGTCAATGGTTTATTCTTGTTTAATCTCGAACGTGATGTTACACATGTTCATAGTGTGAATACCAAGAAGTGTAAGGTTGATAATGATAGTCCCACATACTTGTGGCACTGCCGCCTTGGTCACATTGGTGTCAAACGCATGAAGAAACTCCATGCAGATGGACTTTTGGAGTCTCTTGACACATGCGAGCCATGCCTCATGGGCAAAATGACCAAGACTCCATTCTCCGGAACAATGGAGTGAGCAACCAACTTATTGGAAATCATACATACTGATGTGTGCGGTCCAATGAGCGTTGAGGCTCGCGGTGGCTATCATTATGTTCTCACCCTCAGTGATGACTTGAGTAGATATGGGTATGTCTACTTAATGAAACACAAGTCTGAGACCTTTGAAAAGTTCAAGGAATTTCCGAATGAGGTTGAGAATCAACGTGACAGGAAATTAAAGTTCTTACAATCAGATCGTGGGGGAGAATATTTGAGTCACGAATTTGGCACACACTTAAGGAAATGTGGAATTGTTTCACAACTCATGCCGCCTGGAACACCTCAGCGTAATGGTGTGTCCGAATGTCGTAATCGCACTCTATTGGATATGGTGCGATCTATAATGTCTCTTACCGATCTACCGCTATAATTTTGGGGTTATGCTATAGAGACCGCCGCATTCACTTTAAATAGGGCTCCGTTGAAATCCGTTGAGACGACACCGTATGAATTGTGGTTTGGGAAGAAACCTAAGCTGTCGTTTTTGAAAGTTTGGGGATGCGATGCTTATGTCAAGAAACTTCAACCTGAAAAGCTCGAACCCAAATCGGAAAAATGTGTCTTCATAGGATACCCTAAGGAAACTATTGGGTATACCTTCTACCTTAGATCTGAAGGCAAGATCTTTGTTGCCAAGAATGGATCCTTTCTAGAGAAAGAGTTTCTCTCGAAAGAAGTAAGTGGGAGGAAATTAGAACTTGATGAAGTATTGCCTCTTGAACCGGAAAGTAGCGCAGCTCAAGAAAATGTTTCTGTGGTGCCTGCACCGACTAGAGAGGAAGTTAATGATGATGATCAAGGAACTTCGGATCAAGTTACTACTGAACTTCGTAGGTCCACAAGGACATGTTCCACACCAGAATGGTATGGCAACCCTGTCCTAGAAATAATATTGTTAGACAACAGTGAACCTTCGAACTATGAAGAAGTGATGGCGGGCCCAGATTCCAACAAATGGCTTGAAGCCATGAAATCTGAGATAGGATCCATGTATGAAAACAAAGTATGGACTTTGACATACTTGCCCGATGATCGGCGAGCCATAGAAAATAAATGGATCTTTAAGAAGAAGACGGACGCGGATGGCAATGTGGCCATCTATAAAACTCGGCTTGTCGCTAAGGGTTATCGACAAGTTCAAGGCGTTGACTACGATGAGACCTTCTCACCCGTAGCGAAGCTGAAGTCCGTCCGAATCATGTTAGCAATTGTCGCATTCTATTATTATGAGATATGGCAAATGGAAGTCAAAACGGCATTCCTTAATGGTTTCCTTAAGGAAGAATTTTATATGATGCAGCCGGAAGGTTTTGTCGATCCTAAGAATGTTGACTAGGTATGCAAGCTCCAATGCTCGATCTATGGGCTGGTGCAAGCATCTCGGAGTTGGAACATTCGTTTTGATGAGATGATCAAAGTGTTTGGGTTTACGCAGATTTATGGAGAAGCCTGTGTTTAGTGAGTGGGAGCTCTATAGCATTTCTCATATTATATGTGGATGGCATACTATTGATGGGAAATGATATAGAACTCTTGGAAAGCATAAAGGCCTACTTGAATAAGTGTTTTTCAATGAAGGACCTTGGAGAAGCTGCTTACATATTAGGCGTCAAGATCTATAGAGATAGATCAAGACGCCTCATTGGTCTTTCACAAAGCACGTACCTTGACAAGATATTTAAGAAGTTCAATATGGATCAGTCCAAGAAGGGGTTCTTGCCTGTATTGCAAGGTGTGAGATTGAGCACGGCTCAATGCCCGACCACGAAGATAGAGAAAAGATGAGTGTCATCCCCTATGCCTCGGCCATAGGGTCTATTATGTATGCCATGATGTGTACCAGACCTGATGTAAACCTTATCATAAGTTTGGTAGGAAGATACCAAAGTAATCCTGGCATGGAACACTGGACAGTGGTCAAGAATATCCTGAAGTACCTGAAAAGGACTAAGGATATGTTTCTCATTTATGGAGGTGACAAAGAGCTCGTCGTAAAGGGTTACGTCGATGCTAGTTTCGACACAGATCTGGATGACTCCAAGTCACAAACCAGATACGTGTATATTTTGAATGGTGGGGCAGTCACCTGGTGCAGTTGCAAGCAAAGTGTTGTGGCGGGATCTACATGTGAAGCGGAGTACATGGCAGCCTCTTAGGCAGCACATGAAGCAATCTGGATGAAGGAGTTCATTACCGACCTAGGAGTTATTCCCAATGTGTCGGGCCCGACGACTCTCTTCTGCGACAACACTGGAGCTATTGCCCTTGCCAAGGAGCCCAGGTTTCACAAGAAGACCAGGCATATCAAGCGTCGCTTCAACTCCATTCGTGAAAATGTTCAAGATGGAGACATAGATATTTGTAAAGTGCATACGGACCTGAATGTCGCAGATCCGTTGACTAAACCTCTTCCACGAGCAAAACATGATCAACACCAGAACTCTATGGGTGTTCGATTCATCACAATGTAACTAGGTTATTGACTCTAGTGCAAGTGGGAGACCGTTGGAAATATGCCCTAGAGGCAATAATAAAATGGTTATTATTATATTTCCTTGTTCATGATAATTGTCTATTGTTCATGCTATGATTGTGTTATCTGGAAATCGTAATACATGTGTTAATACATAGACCACAACATGTCCCTAGTGAGCCTCTAGTTGACTAGATCGTTGATCAATAGATGGTTACGGATTCCTAACCATGGACATTGGATGTCATTGATAACGGGATCACATCATTAGGAGAATGATGTGATGGACAAGACCCAATCCTAAGGATAGCACAAGATCGTGTAGTTCGTCTGCTAAAGCTTTTCTAATGTCAAGTATCTTTTTCCCTAGACCATGAGATTGTACAACTCCCGGATACCGTAGGAGTACTTTGGGTGTGCCAAATGTCACAACGTAACTGGGTGGCTATAAAGGTACACTGTGGGTATGCCCGAAAGTATCTATTGGGTTGGCACGAATCGAGATTGGGATTTGTCACTTAGTATGACGGAGAGGTCTCTGGGCCCACTCGGTAAGACATCATCGTAATGACCTCAATGTGACTAAGGGGTTGGTCACGGGATGATGTGTTACGGAACGAGTAAAGAGACTTGCCGTAACGAGATTGAACAAGGTATCGGTATACCGACGATCGAATCCCGGCAAGTGCTATACCGGTAGACAACGGGAATCGTATACGGGATTGATTGAATCCTTGACATCGTGGTTCATCCGATGAGATCATCGTGGAACATGTGGGAGCCAACATGGGTATCCAGATCCCGCTGTTGGTCATTGGCCGGAGAGATGTCTTGGTCATGTCTGCATAGTTCCCGAACCCGTAGGGTCTACACACTTAAGGTTCAGTGACGCTAGAGTTGTCATGGGAATTGTATGTGGTTACCGAAAGTTGTTCGGTGTCCCGGATGAGATCCCGGACGTCACGAGGAGTTCCGAAATGGTCCGGAGGTAAGGATTTATATATGGGAAGTCCAGTTTCAGTCACCGGAAAGGTTTCGGGGTTTATCGGTATTGTACCGAGACCACCGAAGGGGTTCCGGGGGTCCACCAGGAGGATCCACCTGCCCCGAAGGACCTAATGGGCTGTAGTTGGGTGGGAACCAGCCCCTTAGCAGGCTGGTGCGCCACCCCCAAGGGCCCAAGGCGCCTAGGGTTGGAAACCCTAGGGGGCCGCTGCCCCCCCAGGGGGCGGGCGCCCCCCTAGTTGGAAACCCTAAGGGGGCCGCTGCCCCCCGAGGGGCCGCCGCCCCCCCTCTAGATGGATCTAGGGAGCCGAACCCCTCTCCCCTTCCCCTATAAATAGTGGGGGGGGGGGGAGGGCAACCGCACCCCTTCTCCTGGCGCAGCCCTACCTCTCTCCCTCCTCGTCTCTCGCAGTGCTTGGCGAAGCCCTGCTGGAGTATCACGCTCCTCCACCACCACCACACCGTCATGCTGCTGCTGGACGGAGTCTTCCCCAACATCTTCCTCTCTCCTTGCTAGATCAAGGCGCGGGAGACGTCACCGGGCTGCACGTGTGTTGAACACGGAGGCACCGTTGTTCGGTGCTTAGATCGGAATCGGCCGCGATCTGAATCGCTTCGTGTACGACTCCACCGACCGCGTTCTGGGACGCTTCCGTATCGCGATCGTCAAGGGTATGAAGATGCATTCCCCTCTCTCGCGTTTCTAGTCTCTCCATAGATTGATCTTGGTGATGCGTAGAATTTTTTTTAATTTCTGGAATGATCCCCAACATGATATAATTCACATATATGACGCTTGGCTAAACAGCATGGCATTGCATAATTCACATATATAATGCCTTGCAACAAGATAGCATTGCATAATTCACATATATAATGTCTTGCAACAAGATGGCATTGCATAATTCACATATATGGTAATTAGACACTAAACAGGTGGCATTCACACAAATCATGTCTAAACTAAGCAAATGACATAGCAATGCAAGATACCATACACACGATATGATCAACCCTGCCAAGTTAGAGCATGCACCTTAGGGGGGGGGAATAGGACTGGTCATCTGTCTCTGAATCCTCCTCTAAGGAGCTATCCGTAACCAGCAAGACTCGCGCTCCGTCAGGTAGCATTGTCTGCTCTGAAGACCTTGTTTCCACTCCAGATTTTTCCATGACCCTGCTGAATGGCTGATGCATAGGAAGAGTAATTGAATGTACTAAAGTTGTTGACAAATTTAACACGTAATAAAAAATGACGACATGATATAATTCACATATAAGATGATTGGCTAACCAGGGTAGCATTGCAAAATTCACATATATGATGCCTGGCTAAACAAGATGGCATTGCATGATTCACATATACGATAAAGAAACTAAACAGATGGCATTCACACAAAGTATGTCTAAACTAAGCAGATGACATATTTGATGTAGAAAGTAAGCAATGCAAGGCACCATACGCATGATATTACCAACATCAGCATGCCAAGTAAGAGCGAAGACCTCAGGGGGTAAATAGGAGTGGTCTTCTCCTTCTGAATCCCCCTCAGAACAGTTGTCTTCCTCTTGATTACAATCCGAAATAGGTGGAGGGGGCTGCCTTTGCGCCCACCATGGAGCGACGTCTACATGAAATTTTATTGCCACGCAAGGCTCGTCTCTGTAGCGACCCGACCTCAGATGGTCAAGTCTTTGTGCTTCAGTGTCATCCCTGGATCGGTAATGCTGACACACACAGTACTCGAAGGATTTATAGTAGAGTAGCAATCACACACTTATTACATCGAAAGCCTCCAAAGAGAACTTATTACAAAAAATATGGCGTAAGGCCATCTAATACGATAACAACGGAAGGCTTGGAAGATAAAGTGAGTCCATCAACTCCAACAGCATAACTGAGCTGCACGGCAACAACCTAACGAACCTCACTCCTTGTCTAAAAAGTCTGCAACATAATACGTTGCAGCCCGAAATGGGTCAGCACATGGAATATGCTGGCAAAGTAACACAGTAGAGCAAGAACAGAATAATGCTATCACTACATGCATATTTGGCTGGCGGAAAGCTCTATGGTTACAGTTTTGCGAAAAGCCAATTTTTCCCTACAACAAAGGAATAGATTTTAATTTTACTATCATGGTAGTTGAAACATCATTGAGAAGGTTCCTCCAACTCAATCCCAATTAAGGTGATTAACAACCCCCACAATTTTAGTTAAACATGATGAGATACTTTTGATAACCCAAGTACTAGATACTCAAGAATTGTCCATAACCGAGGACACGGCTAACCATGATTAGATTGTACACTCTACAGAGGTTTGCGCACTTTTCCCCACAAGACTCGATCGCCTCCATTGGATTTCTCGCACTACATGGTGTTTGAGAAACGGATGACCGAGACACAATCTTTCAGAAACATTAACTCTCTACTCCGGACAGACCATACCAAACCTACATCCCACTACCTACTGATCTGCCTCTTCAAGAGCTTCACGTAACTTACTCAACTATGCTAGAGCCCATAATAGCTTGTGGCTGCACACAGAAGTTTCTAGCATGAATCATCTCAGTTCCCTTTGAGCCTGGGTGGCGGTCCATAGGAAGATCACACGGGTACTCCGGGATTTCCAAAAAAATACAGGCAACAATGGGTACTCTAGGTGCCTCAATCCCCCCAGTTGTTTGATTATGTTGCCACCTTAAGTTGAACCATTAATTAACAAGCTCACATCTATCATGTATTTCACTCAAACCCAAACCACGTCTACGAGCATAGCATAGCATAGTATATATAAGCAATGCGTAGAGTAACTCCCAAGGGTTTGAATGTAATAGGGCAATAGGTTCTACCTCATCACTGCTTCCCAACCCACAAGTTAATGACATCCTAATCGTTTGAGGATTGGAACTAATGCATAAAAACTGGGTGATAAAGGGGTATGATCAAAGTGTTACTTGCCTTGTTGACGATCTGCGAAACCTAGGGACTCGTAGTAGCACGCTTCACACTCCGGGTGTTCTATCGCAAGCAAACAATAGCATACATAAGTAACAAGAAATGATGCACAAGCAAAACTCAAACAAAAAGAGGTTGACCAGAAAGTTCAAATTAAGAACTCCGGTTCGCAAAAGAATCAAAACAAACGGAGCAACGAAACTCAAACGGCGAAAGAAAGAAGCTTCATTTACTAATCTGAAACTAGATCAAATTTTACAGTAGAGAAAACTTGTTTGAGTTGGTTACGCGGAAAGAGGGTTTCGAGACGAAACTCTAGGCGCTTGAATCGCCTTATTACGACTAACGAGCGAAAAGAAAAATAGAAACTAAGATCGGATCAGAAATAATGATCAGAGAAAATTGCGGAATAAATCCGATAAAAGAAAATTGACGAACAGACTAACGAACAAGCGTTCGTTGGCTGTTTCTAATGAGCGAAGAACCGTTCATTAAAACGAACGTTCGGATGAAAGTCTGCTAAAAGAAAAAACCGAGAAAACCGGCGAATCCGAAAAAAACGGATCTAGGGTTTCTAAAATAACTGGATGGTCTTTATAAAAAAACCAGCGGCGGGGCGCGGTGGCTACCTCCGGCGAGAGGGCTCCGGCGAGGCGGGGCAGTGGCTCGCGAGGG
>NC_057806.1:271196291-271226043 GCF_018294505.1 Triticum aestivum
ACGCGGCGCGGGCGGCGGTGGCTGCGGCGACGGTGCTGGTGGCGTTTGGGGCGGGGTGGCGGCGTATATAAAGGAAGGGGTGGGGCGGCTTGGAGGAGAGGGCAAGGCGCAGCGGTGGAGAGCAGTCCGGCTCGGACTCCTAGTCCCATTTGGCGGCGGCGGCACTCGCGGGGAAGGCGGCGGCTGCGGCCTGGCGCGGCTGGGCCTTAGGCCCAATCGACGCGGGAACCTTATTTTAAAAAATAATAATTCCGCCGACCGAAATAAAATCCTAGAAAAATAAATAAAAATCTAAAAATGCCTAAATAAATTTTCACCGTCTAAATAAAATATTTAGAACGAGATGAACATTTTCTTGGCCCTAAAATGCAATTTTGGAAAACGTGCAATTTTTCTAATGCAACCAAAATTGCAATAAAATCCAAATAAAGCAATTATTTGATTTTAATATTTTTCCTCCAATATTTCAATTTTCTTGGAGAAGTCATATTATCTCCTCTCATACATTTTAGTGTGAAATATTTTTGGAGAGAAAATAATTAAAACCAAAAATCCTCGTTTCAAGATGTGATAAAGATCAAATTTGAAAACCGGGAAATCCCCAACTCTCTCCGAGGGTCCTTGAGTTGCTTAGGACTTCGAGGATCGTGAGACGAAATGCAAATAAAGTATGATATGCATGGATGACTATGTATAACATTCCAAATTGAAAATTTGGGATGTTATAAACCTACCCCCCTTAAGATGAATCTCGCCCTCGAGATTCAGGTTGGCTAGAAAATAGGTGCGGGTGGTCTCTGCGAAGATCATCCTATCATTCCCATGTGGCTTCATCCTCGGTATGGTGGCTCCACTGAACTTTACAAAACTTGATAACCTTATTGCGGGTGACTCTGCTGGCAAACTCAAGAATCTTAACTGGTTTCTCCTCATAAGTCAAATCACAGTCCAACTGAAATCGCCTCCAGGGGTACTGTATCTCTTAGCGGTACATCTGTCGTCTCAGCATGACACTTCTTCAGTTGTGAAACGTGAAACACGTCATGAACTCCTGACAATCCATCGGGTAACTCCAACTTGTAGGCAACTTCTCCCATCCGTTCCAAAATACGATATAGTCCTACAAATCTCGGGGCTAACTTTCCTTTAACTCCAAAATGTTTCACTCCTTGCAAGGGTGATACTCGCAGATATGCTCGATCTCCAATTTCATAGGTTACCTCCTTGCGTTTTGAGTCAGCATAACTCTTCTGCCTGGACTGAGCAATCTTCAGTCTGTCGCGAATCAACTTAACCTTCTCCTCAGACTCCTTAATCAAGTCTGGTCCAAACAACTGTCGGTCTCCTACCTCGTCCCACATCAACGGTGTTCTGCACCTTCGTCCATACAGGGCTTCAAATGGTGCCATCTTTAAACTAGCTCGATAGCCATTGTTGTATGAAAACTCTGCGTATGGCAAATTGTCCTCCCAACTAGATCCATAATCTAGCGCACAGGCTCTCAACATGTCCTCCAAAATTTGGTTGACTCTCTCTGTTTGTCCATATGTCTGCGGGTGAAATGCGGTACTAAACTCCAATATCGTTCCCAAGGTCTGGAGCAACTGGTGCCAAAACTTTGAGGTAAACTGTGTTCCTCGATCTGATACGATGGTCCTCGGAACTCCATGCAGACATACTATCCTAGACATATATATCTTGGCCAGCTTTGCACTCGTGTAGGTGGTTTTCACTGGGATGAAATGAGCTACTTTGGTCAAGCGGTCAACTACTACCCATATGGAATCATATCCTGCTTTGGTCCTGGGTAATCCGGTGATAAAGTCCATGCCCAGTTTATCCCACTTCCATTCGGGTATCGGCATAGGCTATAACAGTCCTGCTGGCTTCTGATGTTCTGCCTTCACACGCTGACATACATCACATACGATGACATACTCGGCAATATCCTTCTTCATACCGGTCCACCAGAAACGTTCCTTCAAATCCAGATACATTTCTGTGTTTCCGGGGTGTATCGAGTAGGGTGGGTCATGAGCCTCTTGAAGTATTAACTTCCTGATCTCCTGGTTATTGGGCACATAAACTTGGTCCTCAAACCATAGGGTATCGTGCTCATCTTCACGAAAACCTTTGGCCTTTCCTTTGCCCATCTTCTCCTTTATCGTGGCAATCTCCTTGTCCTCTTTCTGGGATCCCGAATCATATCCAACAGTGTCGACTGAACCTCCATTGTTGCAATAAATCCTCTAGGAACAATCTCCAATCAAAGTCCATGATGTCCTCTGCTAATTCCTTAGGCAGTCCCTTGCTTTCAAGGATATTAGCATAACTCTTCCGGCTCAAGGCGTCTGCTATGACATTGGCTTTCCCAGGGTGATAGTGTAGCTTCATATCATAATCCTTTATAAGCTCCAACCATCTCCTCTGTCGAAGGTTCAGTTCCTTCTGGGTGAAAATGTACTTCAAACTCTTATGGTCCGTGTACACATCACAACGGTTTCCAATAAGGTAATGTCTCTAGGTCTTCAATGCATGTACTACGGCTACTAGCTCCAAATCATGCGTGGCATAGTTTAACTCATGAGGTTTCAGTTGTCGTGAGGCATACGAAACAACTCTCCCGTCCTGCATAAGCACACATACAAGTCCTGAGCGTGAGGCATCGCAGTACACTTGAAACTCCTTCTGTATATCTAGTAGTGTTAGCACCGGCGCTGTAGTCAAGCGTTTCTTCAATTCCTGGAAACTTGCCTCGCAATCTTCTGTCCATTTAAACTTAGTATCCTTCTTTAACAGTTCAGTCATTGGCTTTGCAATCCTGGAAAAATTCTCGATGAATCTCTGGTAGTATCCTGCGAGTCCAAGAAAACTGCGGATCTCGCTAACTGAAGTGGGTGTCAACCATTCAGTGACTGATTGAATTTTGCTAAGGTCTACTGCTTACCTTCTCCCGATATAACATGTCCAAGGAACCCAACTTCCTTCAACCAAAATTCGCATTTGCTAAACTTAGCATACAACTGGTGTTCCCTGAGTTTCTCGAGAACTAAGCACAAATGCTCCTTGTGCTCCTCCTCGTTCTTCGAGTATACCATAATATCATCAATAAACACCACAACAAACTTGTCCAAATACTCCATGAACACCTTGTTCATCATGCTCATGAAATAGGCAGGGGCGTTAGTCAGTCCAAATGACATGACCGTGTACTCATATAATCCATATCGTGTTGCGAATGCTGTCTTCGGTATGTCCTTCTCTTGTATCTTCAACTGATGATACCCCGATCGCAAATCGATCTTCGAAAACACTTTAGCTCCTTGCAACTGATCAAATAAATCGTTGATCATCGGCAGTGGTTACTTGTTCTTAATTGTCACTTCATTCAATGCTTGATAATCAACAACCATCCTCAGGGATTTATCCTTCTTCTCAACCAAAAGTACTGGGGCTCCCCGAGGTGATGAACTTCTTCAGATGTATCCTTTCTCCAATAACTCCTTGATCTATTTCTTAATTTCTTCCAGATCATTTGCGGGCATCTGATAGGGTCTCTTGGATATTGGTCCTTTACCTGGCAACAGCTCTATCAAAAACTCAATGTCTCTATCCGGTGGCATGCCTGGTAACTCCTCTGGTAAAACATCTGGGTAATCCTTCACTACAGGTACTTCCTCCTGAACAACTCTCGTAAGGGCATTCACTTGACTCCTCCTAGGCACATGCCTAGATACATACTTAATCCTTTTCCCTTCTGGGGTGGTGAGATAAATCGACTTACTAGCACAGTCAATGCTTCCTCCAAAGCTTGACATCCAGTCATACCCAATATCACATCCAATCCTTGTGACTCCAAGATAATTAGGCTGGACGGAAAAACATGTGTACCAATGGTTAAGGGTATCTAGTCACACCATCTACTAGCCATATACTCTGCTTTGGGTGAACTCACTAAAAGAGGGGTCCTAAGGGTTTGGGTTGGTAGTTTAAACTTATCCATGAATCCCCTTGATATGTACGAATGTGATGCACCAGTATCGAAAAGAACAAGAGCGGTAAATGACTTAACCAAAAACTTACCTATTACCGCGTCCGGCTGCTCTTCAACCTCCTCCACGTTAACGTGGTTCACTTGTCCTTTGTTGACTGGATTTTGCTTCTTCCCAGCGCTCCCATTTCCATTTCCATTCTTTCCTTCAGGGCACTCCGTGGCGTAGTGTCCAGTCTTCCCACACTTGAAACAAGTAACATGACTTAAGTCCCTTTTGGCGGGTGTGGCTGGGTTGGGGCGGTTATGATTGTTGTTGGTTCCATTCCCATTCCCATTCTTAGATCCATTGTGGTTATGCGATCCTCCTCTAGTGTGGTTGTGACCTCCATGGTTGTGAACAAGTCCTCCCGAGTTCGGGGTTAGGCGAGGTTTCTGCTGAGCTCCTGAGTTATACTTTCCTTGTCCATACTTCCTCTTGCGGCTCTCAATCTGCTGCTGCTTCCCTTCAATCATAAGAGCCTTATCTACCAACTCCTGGTAGTTGTTGAAAGTTGCTACCATCAACTGCATGCTCATCTCATCATTCAGCCCTTCCATAAACTTCTCCTGCTTCGCGGCATCTGTGGCCACATCATCAAGGGCATAGCGAGATAACTTGCTAAACTCATCTACGTACTGAGCCACAGTACAGTTCCCCTGACGTAAGTTGCGGAACTCCCGCTTCTTTATTTGCATAGCTCTAGTGGAGACATGGGCTGTGCGGAAGGCTTGCTGAAACTGGTCCCAAGTGACATTGGCTATAGGAAAGGTGGTTGTGTAATTCTCCCACCATGAGGCTGCTGGTCCATCCAACTGGTGTGCGGCAAAGCGCACTCTTTCAGCATGTGTGCAACCTGCGGTGGTCAACTCCCTTCCAATGCGACGTAGCCAGTCGTCCGCAACTATGGGCTCGGTGCTACTGGAAAACACCGGTGGTTGTAACCTTAGAAAACGGGCTAGGTTGTCCACGGGCGGCGGGTTGTTGTTGTTGTTATTGTTGTTGTTGCCCTGATTCTGAACTAGCAATTGCATCAGGGTATTCTGCTGTTGGATCAACTGGGTGAGCTCCGGTGGGAAGGCAAAACCGGTGTCACGTCTCAGAGGCATCTGAGGGTTTAGATGGAAGAGATTAGAATAGAGAAGGGGGTCTAATGAGAAAACACTACCCATATGCACATGAGACAAACACAATCATTTCACTCAATCAATCAAGCAAGGGCATACAAACGATCTAGATCTATCGCACAAGTGCTCAACTACTACTAAATACATGGGGGAATACTAGTGATATATGTTAGTCATCTAGAAGTTTTGATCGGTGGAAGACTCCATGACGTCTGCTCCAGCTTCGTCTTCATAGTCATCATCACTAGGATCGGAATCGGTGTCGTCGATTATGATGTAGTCCTCGGGGCGTATCTCCTTGGGTTCTTCTTCCTCTATTGGCGCTGGTCCTCCCATGAATACTCCGATCTTCTTAACCAGGTCGTCATTCTTCTCCAGTGTGTCTTCATTTCCTCCTCATACCCATCGCGTGTAAACTTGAGTTCTTCCTCCAGCTCGATGATTCTAGTCTTCGCCTTCTTCAAGTCCATCATATTCGCGCACATCTGGTTCTCCTGGTGTCGAATGTGCTGGTTTAACTCCTAAATGAAGGCTGCAATGGATCTATCCTTCATGGTGTTGATTACTTCCCATTGCTCATCTCGGTGCCCACATATTTGGTAAATAGTGTCCTTAAGTTCCCTGTTGTAAACTTCTCCAATGCGTCCAATGGTGATGTGGGCTGTCATGCTCTTGCCTAGACTCCAGGTGGGTGCTTCGAAAGAAAACTCTATGGGTTTAGAAGTTGGCGAGAACGTCCTTCCTGGAACTTGTACTTGTATCCTCCAGCGCTCCTCTTCAGGTAAAGTGGCGGTGTACGTCCCGGTGAAACTTGGTATTCCAATGTTCAGGTACCTAGTGACTTCCTTCAAGTGGCGTCCAAAAGGCGTGTCTTCATCCGGTTGGGCAAACTTGTTCTTCATCTCCGCCATCCTAAAGAGTAGAAAATAGAGAGGAGTTAGAAATGAGAAGAGAAGGGTGACCTAGGGTTTATCTTAGTGGTCGTGTCCTACACTCAGCGTGTGCTCTGATACCATCTTGTAGCGACCCGACCTCAGATGGTCAAGTCTCTGTGCTTCAGTGTCATCCCTGGATCGGTAATGCTGACACACACAATACTCGAAGGATTTATAGCAGAGTAGCAATCACACACTTATTACATCAAAAGTCTCCAAATAGAACTTATTACAAAAAATATGGCTTAAGGCCATCTAATACGATAATAGCGGAAGGCTTGGAAGATAAAGTGAGTCCATCAACTCCAACGGCATAACTGAGCTGCACGACAACGACCTAACAAACCTTACTCCTCGTCTGAAAAGTCTGCAACATAATACGTTGCAGCCCGAAATGGGCCAGCACATGGAATATGCTGGCAAAGTAACACAGTAGAGCAAGAACAGAATAATGCTATCACTACATGCATATTTGGCTGGTGGAAAGCTCTATGGTTATAGTTTTGCGAAAGGCCAATTTTTCCCTACAACAAAGGAATAGATTTTAATTTTACTATCATGGTAATTGAAACATCATTGAGAAGGTTCCTCCAACTCAATCCCAATTAAGGTGATTACAACCTAACAATTTTTAGTTAAACATGATGAGATACTTTTGATAACCCAAGTACTAGATACTCAAGAATTGTCCATAACCGGGGACACGGCTAACCATGATTAGATTGTACACTCTGCAGAGGTTTGTGCACTTTTCCCCACAAGACTCAATCGCCTCTGTTGGATTTCTCGCACTACATGGTGTTTGAGAAACGGATGACCGAGACACAGTCTTTCAGAAACATTAACTCTCTACTCCGGACAGACCATACCAAACCTACATCCCACTACCTGCTGATCTGCCTCTTCAAGAGCTTCACATAACTTACTCAACTATGCTAGAGCCCATAATAGCTTGTGGCTGCACACGGAAGTTTCTAGCATGAATCATCTCAGTTCCCTTTGAGCCTGGGTGGCGGTCCATAGGAAGATCACACGGGTACTCCGGGATTTCCAAAAAAATACAGGCAACACTGGGTACTCCAGGTGCCTCAATTCACCCAGTTGTTTGATTATGTTGCCACCTTAAGTTGAACCATTAATTAACAAGCTCACATCTATCATGTATTTCACTCAAACCCAAACCACGTCTACGAGCATAGCATAGCATAGTATATATAAGCAACGCGTAGAGTAGCTCCCAAGAGTTTGAATGTAACATGGCAATAGGTTCTACCTCATCACTACCTCCCAACCCACAAGTTAATGACATCCTAATCATGCAATGTTTGAGGATTGGAACTAATGCATAAAACTGGGTGATAAAGGGGTATGATCAAAGTGTTACTTGCCTTGATGACGATCTGCGAAACCTAGGGACTCGTAGTAGCATGCTTCACACTCCGGGTGTTCTATCGCAAGCAAACAATAGCATACATAAGTAACAAGCAATGATGCACAAGCAAAACTAAAAAAAAAGAGGTTGACCAGAAAGTTCAAATTAAGAACTCCGGTTCGCAAAAGAATCAAAACAAACGGAGCAACGAAACTCAAACGGCGAAAGAAAGAAGCTTCGTTTCCTAATCTGAAACTAGATCAAATTTTACAGTAGAGAAAACTTGTTTGAGTTGGTTAAGCGGAAAGAGGGTTTTGAGACAAAACTCTAGGCGCTTGAATTGTCTGATTCCGACTAACGAGAGAAAAGAAAAACAGAAACTAAGATCGGATCAGAAATCGCGATCAGAGAAAATCCCAGAATAAATCTGATAAAAGAAAACTAACGAACAGACTAACGAACGAGCGTTCGTTGGCTGTTCCTAACGAGCGAAGAACCGTTCGTTAAAACGAACGTTTGGACGAACGTCCGCTAAAAGAAAAAATTGAGAAAACCGGTGAATCCAAAAAAACGGATCTAGGGTTTCTAAAAAACCGGACGGTCTTTATAAAAAAACTGCAGCGGGGCGCGGTGGCTACCTCCGGCGAGAGGGCTCCGGCGAGGCGGGGCAGCGGCTCACGAGGGCGGTGGCACTCGGCAGCGGCGGCTAGCGCGGCGCGGGCGGCGGTGGCTGCGGCGGCGGTGGTGGTGGCGTTTGGGGAGGGGTGGCGGCGTATATAAAGGACGGGGTGGGCGGCTTGGAGGAGGGGGCAAGACGCGGTGGTGGAGAGGAGTCCGGCTCGGACTCCTAGTCCGAGTCGGCGGCGGCGGCGCTCGCGGGGAAGGCGGCGGCGGCGGCCTGGCGCGGCTGGGCCTTAGGCCCAGTCGGCGCGGGAACCTTTTAAAAAAAAATATTCGCCGACCGAAATAAAATCCTAGAAAAATAAATAAAAATCTAAAAATGCCTAAATAAATTTTCACCGTCTAAATAAAATATTTAGAATGAGATGAACATTTTCTTGGCCCTAAAATGCAATTTTGGAAAACGTGCATTTTTTCTTATGCAACCAAAATTGCAATAAAATCCAAATAAAGCAATTATTTGATTTTAATAGTTTTCCTCCAATATTTCAATTTTCTTGGAGAAGTCATATTATCTCCTCTCATACATTTTAGTGTGAAATATTTTTGGAGAGAAAATAATTAAAACCAAAAATCCTCGTTTCAAGATGTGATAAAGATCAAATTTGAAAACCGGGAAATCCCCAACTCTCTCCGAGG
This sequence comes from Triticum aestivum, assembly GCF_018294505.1. Taxonomy (NCBI): domain Eukaryota; kingdom Viridiplantae; phylum Streptophyta; class Magnoliopsida; order Poales; family Poaceae; genus Triticum; species Triticum aestivum. Next base: position 271,205,077 of record NC_057806.1, read on the forward strand.
GTCCTTGAGTTGCTTAGGATTTCGAGGATCGCGAGACGAAATGTGAATAAAATATGATATGCATGGATGACTATGTATAACATTCCAAATTGAAAATTTGGGATGTTACAGTCTCTTTTGCTCTACATGTCCAGTTACATTGTGTACAATAACTGACATGCATAGGAATAAAACATAGTGAGATTATGTCAGGAGTGCATGCATAAATCCAGAGTGATGGTAGAAAACTATGGATATACCCAAAACCAATGATAGCATGCAGATAATAGCTTTACTTAAAAAATACAGATAATGGCTACTTTAATGTTTGTTTGCACCCAACATGAAACTCATAGTAGACACCCGAGATTAACCAAATAGTAGACAGGTAGTACTGATTGCTACCCCAATATGTACCCCACAACCATTTAAAAACTCAAGTTTCAGCATTAGTTTGGACCTGACTCAGAGTCTAATAGGTGAACACGACGATAAAGAAGCATGTCATCATATTAAGCGATGCATAATGTAAGCAGGCATGGAAGAGTGCAACCTCTCTTGCGGACCCATGTAGTCCTCAAGGTCATATGCTTAGTTGATGATGGTAATGCAGTTGTCGTGGCTGTCGGCGGTGGGGAAGAAGATCTGAGGCGGCAAAAGACAGTCTGGAGAGCGGATCCCTGCTATGGTGAACCCTTTCATCATTGGAGCAACTGAGCTGGGGTGGAACACAGCGCAACAGGAGTAGGAGAAACCACACAAGGTTTTCTTTGACACATATCTGTAACAGAAATAATTGCGTAAGGGCTTGTTTGAATTTGAGGATTCTAACAATGCAGGGATAGGAAATAGACATGAATAGGATAGGAATGCACATGCAAAATAGGGAATTTAAAAACACAGGATTTCTGCCAATCTGGGTGTTTGGTTCACAAGAATTGGAATATCACAGGATGCAAAGAAGCATGGTGAGATTAAGTCAAACCACAAGAAAATGTACAGTTATAATGCTATTATGCTACTATATCTTAGTCTTGTGCTTCATGAATAGGAATTTGAAAAGGATGACAAGTGGAAATTAAAATTCCTACGGTTTTTCTTTCAAGGAGACACTAAAGGAACAAATCCTACAGTTTTCCTTTGCTCCATTCCTTTGAACCAAATGCATGAATAGTAGTACCATAGGAAACTTTCCAATTCCTATGTTTTTCCTTCACTTTTCCTTTCAAGCACTGGCGATTCTAGTAGGCAGGCTTGAGCAAGGAAAAGCCTACACTCAAAAAATGTTTTTGTGCTACTTCTACTACTTTGGACCCAGGCCACTTCCCTACTAGCTCAACTCCCAGGCCCATCGACAAATGCACAGCTCAAACGCGCAGTGATAAATAATGATGGCATTCAAGAGAGTCCATCACGGATAGCTAAGTTGCCTGGTACCTCACTGCTTGTCATATAGTAGGATAAAATAATCGTATTTCACATTACTATGTGTGCTCAGTGGACAATATATATAACATGTAGAGTAAAAAAGAGATGCAACAAGTGCACAACCTCTTTGGCGAAGCCATGTCGATCTTAGCATGATTGGATTGGTCGGTGAGGATGCTCTGGCTGACTTGGCTGTTCGAGGAGGGGAAGAAGATCTTAGGCGTCTGGAGATGGAGCCTGGGGTACTGCTCTGCTGTGATGGAGGGTTTCGTCATTGGAGCAGCTCCGTTGAGTTGTACAACGCCGAGGCTGAAGCAAGACAAGAGAGACAATGTTAACCTGAGTGGAATTCTGATAGCATCTCCAATAGATGACGTAAAATATATAACCACAAAGTGCTAGATGTAAAATACATCAGCCGCACATCTCTGAACTTAATTGTTGAAATTGAATTTAACTGTCGAAACTGAATTTTGCTATCGCAACTGAATTTTACTGTCGAAACTGAACGCACTAGTAGCAGAAAAGCAGTAGCACCAGCACGTGCGAGAGCCAGGGCAACTAGTCGTGTAGTAGTTCATCTTCAACCTCCACCCTCCCTGAGCTGCCAGCCACCACTGGCCAAACCGCCGCCCCCACCCCGCGGCCGGCGGTGCGCCGCCCCACCCGCCCCGAAACCACTCCCCACCGTCGGTCCTCCGCCGCCCCGGCAATCCCTCTAGCCCCCCACCAGCGTGCCAAGCTTTTTCTCCGGCGATCCCCACGCAACCGCCCCACCACCGCTGGCACCAACGCCCCCACCCTGAACCCTAAGATAGATAGTGGTGTACCTCTCCGGTGAGCCCCCTCCCCGCTGCAGCTGGCTCTTCCTTAACTCCGGTGAGCCCCCCACCCCCTGAAAATCGACTGCCCAAAAGTCGATTCAGTCGACTGAAGTGTAGCCAAATCGGAGCAGCATCGCAAGCAAGAGCAAGAGCGAGAGCAGTAGCGCGAGCAAGAGCAAGAGCAAGAGTAATAACAAGAGCAGACCAGGCAGGGGACGGAGAGCAAGAGCAGAGCAGCAGTGCGAGCGAGAGCTAAAGCAGCAGAAACTCCTACTGATGTGGACGTCGCTGCCGAGGGAGGTACGCTGTGGTGGAAGTGGCTGGCGACGCCGCCATGGATGGAGCCGTGCCATGTCGGGTCAGGACCGAGCGCTGGCAGCACCGTGAGATCGAATTAAGAAGTAAATGCGGTGATTAGTGTACAACCTCTTTGGTGGCATCGATTAGGCCTCAGCTTCATCTGAGGAAACGGTGATGATGCTGCTCTTCCAGTGGTGCAGGTGAAGACAGCGGTGTGGGAATGGAGGTGGTGTGAAATACGAGGGGAATGTCCGGGTAGCTCCTTGGAGGTGGAGGACGGGGTGGCTGAACTGGCGGGACGACGAGATCAATGACAGATCCTCGTCCGGTACGGTGGATGAGGGACGTCAAGGTGTTGATGTGGACGACGTCGTCGGGGAAAGAGGCTCCGGATGGGTGGCAGGCGGAGGAGGGTGTGGGCCTTCACGGGTTTTCGCGGCCTTGATGTATGAATTGGTGGGTAGATGGGATGGGAGTGGGGAACCATGGCTTAGGGACGCGCTTGCCCAAACTGTGGAGTAAGTTATGAAAGTACCCCCACCGATTTGAGCTAGGCGGTTCTTTTGGTTCAGGGGTATCACGGGCGTTTCGCCTGACGAGATTTCGCAGGAGGTGGGAGTTTTCGCGCGCGTTGTAATATTGGGATAGCAATGCGCGGTTTGAGATGGAGGGAGTTTTCGGAGGACAACAAGACAAAGATATATCTTCAATATTTTGGGCTAACAAGGCGCGGGTTGAAGAGGTGGGAGTTTCATAGCACGATTGACAGAGATGCTAGCTTGAAATTTGCATAACAAGGTGCGGCTTGAAATTTCGAGAGAACAAGGTTAACGTGTACCCAAAAAAAAGACAATTCGCACCTCATCACTAGAGAGAGCCATGTCCTGTTTTACTATATTACTAGAAATGCATTCAAATACAACAAAAAACACTAAAAAAATTGAGACAACAAACATAACGTGTACAGTACCAAAACAATTTGCACTTCCCTCAACAATAAAAAAACAATGTGTGTTGTCTAGCATATGGACTACATTTGAGTACATTTTCCTTGTTTGAATGGGATTGTACACGGTTAGTTATACAACCATCTAAATATTATCTTCACAACACATGACATGAATATAGGAGAAGTAAATTCCTATATAAATACAAACTACATGTACATATGATCTTAAATTCAAATATATGTATCCATTTTATGTTGAATTCAAATCATAGCACATGTATGATCTAGCTAGATGTTCGAAATCTAAACCATGTATGATACTACGTACAATGTGTTTAACACGCACAACACACACACAAACACCATTTGGACTAGTAAGGTACACGTGCATTGCACACATGAGATTTGGCAACCAAATTATGAATAAATACCACATTATAGCATGTAAGCTTTGAGTCATATATGCATGATGTAGATGTTCGTTTAATTCTTATAGTTCATTTCATTCAAAATCATCTAGTTTTTATAAGAAAGCTAATCTATTTTAAGATTCATGGAACTGTGCGTTGTAAAGCATAAAGTAAAAACAAATAATGGAAAATCATGTAGAAAAACATTTGGGCAATTATGATACGAAAGATTCTAGAACAAAAAAGAAGTGCTTGTGTTTTGAGGTTTGTGCATTATGCTTAAGTTCAACCATGGAGTCTTCTAGATTGTACGTGTGGAAAAATCTGGTGGAATCTAGGTGATATTCAACGGCTAGTAGTGCTCAAATTTGCCATCTCTGCACCATCAAATTGGCTTCATCCAACGACTATCTTTCAAAGTGAAAGTTATCCGCACACTATATATAAAATATAAAATATAATATATACGGGTATAGATATGGACATGTGATGCGAAAGCCACCCATCATCTCCAATTCGAATAGTGTGTCCATGCACGGATGAAATGTGGTCAAACGATGTCTCCCATCGGTATCTCAAATTCAAATCAGTCTGACCTTGTTCAATGTGTATACAGTACAACATGCTCGTTTCCAAACCACGCCGCGCATATCTCAGTTATATTCATGCATGCATGGGTTTCAAACATCATGATCTCTTATTCAAATATTTGAATTCAACTTTACATTGATGATGACCTCACCTAGTCTTTTACACCCACACAGTCATCTTCTTTTTAATTGTACCACTAACTTTCTCTCGTGCATGCATGCACGCACACTACCAGTCGGCATTATCCATCACCCACATGCAATCTTTTTCTTCAGGTCGGTCTCCCATGCATGCACACACACACAGACACCTCCCCCTCTCCATCATATCGGGCATTCTTTATCTCTCATGTGCATGCGCAATGATCGATGTTCCTCTATGTGTGTGTATATATAGCTAAGTCTTTCCTAGTTTTCTACACAAACCGATCAATCTATATATCTAGTGAGGTCTCTCCCTCTTTCCCACGCCATCGATCAATCTATACCTCTTTATCTAGGATTACATAGCTAATACACCCACATTAATTATATATCCAACGTCCCCCTCTCATCATACATGCCTTCCGCTTCACCTCTCAGACGCGCGCACATTGGCAAAGACAGTGGCAGCAAGGGCCCTGCCCCCCTAACATCACTATATATCAAGGCTAATATGAATGTGACCATTAGACAATTACTGGTAAAATGGTTTAAGTTGATGAATTGGCCCTCCTCATAAAGGATTAGCAATGCTTGCCCCCCTAGCTCATTTATTTTTCATGGCTCCGCCACTGCGTGCAACAGCGCACGTTCTCGCCCCCTCTCTTTAAATATCGATCTCTCACTTGTGCACTCCTTCATAGTCTCCCTCCACTTGGCCCCTCGCACCATCTTTGTAACGCCCCGGACAAACTCGCCGGTGGTCGTTACTCCTGGCAGGATCTAGACTGGCCCCACAGATCAATACTAGTCTCTGCTCACTTTGTCCTCACTCATGCGCACCCGGGAGAAACTTCCCGGTCAGTCACCCATCCTGAAACTACTCCAAGTTGAGCACGCTTAACTTTGGAGTTCTGTCCGAATGGGCTCCCGGAAAAGAAGGAATTCCTTATTGATATGAGTAGTCTATCATCCCTAATAAGGCAGGCTATCACATACACCCCCACTCAGAGGAACCGACGTCCTCGTCGGCCCACATGAATGTTCCCTCTTGGCACATACGTCTGTGCATCCAGTCCGGTACATGTGCCATGCCGTGTGCCACGACGGGTCACAAACGTCATGAACAACATGACTGCGCACCTGTTTGCAAACATCCGTGTAACCACGAGGGTCGGCTCTGATACCAACTTGTAATGCCCCGGACACACCCGCCGGTGATCGTTACTCTTGGCAGGATCTAGACTGGCCCCACAGATCAATACTAGTCTTTTCTGCTCACTTTGTCCTCACTCATGCGCACTCGGGATCAACTTCCTGGTCGGTCACCCATCCTAAAACTACTCCAAGCTGAGCACGCTTAACTTTGGAGTTCTTTCCGAATGGGCTCCCGAAAAGAAGGAATTCCTTATTGATATGAGTAGTATATCATCCCTAATAAGCCAGGCTATCACATAAACCTAGCTCGGATACCAACTTGTAACGCCCCAGACACACCCGCCGGTGGTCGTTACTCCTGGCGGGATCTAGACTAGCCCCACAGATCAATACTAGTCTTTTTTGCTCACTTTGTCCTCACTCGTGCACACCCGGGAGCAACTTCCCGGTCGGTCACCCATCCTAAAACTACTCCAAGATGAGCACGCTTAACTTTGGAGTTTTGTCTGAATGGGCTCCTGGAAAAGAAGAAATTCCTTATTAATATGAGTAGTCTATCATCCCTAATAAGCTAGGCTATCACAATCTTCTAGCCCCCCACCGTATTTTGCCACATGTACAATCTAGCAGACTCCATGGTTGAACTTAAGCATAATGCACAAACCTCAAAACACAAGTGCTTCTCCTTTGTTCTAGAATCTTCTGTATCATAACTTCCCAAACTTTTTTTTTCTAGTTGAACTGCCATTATTTGTTTTTACTTTATGCTTTACAACGCACAATTCCATGAATCATAAAATAGATTACGGGCTTCTTTGATTCAAAGGGTTCTCAAAGGAATTTTGCAGGATTCTAATCCTTAGGAATTTTTCCTATCTTGGTTGTTTGATTCGTAGGATTGTAAACCATAGGAATTTTTCCATAGGATTCATTTGCACTAGATTTCATAGGAAACATCCCATCCACTCAAACCTCTTTGAAAGAATCCTACGTTTTTTCTATGCACAATCAAACACTCGCACAATCCTGTAGGATTCAAGACGACATTCCACTCTAATCCCATGTTTTTCCTATTCCCGCATTTTGGAAATCCTACAAATCAAAGAGGCCCTAGCTTTTTTTTATAAAAACTAATTGATTTTGAATGAGATGAACTATAAGAATTAAACGAACGTCTACATCAGGCATATATGACTCAAAGCTTACATGCTATAGTGTGGTATTTATTCATAATTTGGTTGCCAAATCTGATGCGTGCAATGCACGTGTACCTTACTAGTACTTCGAGTATGTGCAAACACGTAAATTAGAATTCCAATGGCACGCTATACAATGTCTGTCTTACAGTTCATGAAGCCATGTGGCACATGTGGAGGCGTTGTTGCGACCTGCTTGTGTGGATTGATCACATTGACGTGCTGTTGGTTCCGGAAGAATGTACTCGTCCTCTCTGAGGCACAGTGGTGATACATGCACGAAGTGAAGATGTGCACGCATGCCATGCACGCACTCATTCCCTCGCACGCACATGCGGGTACACGGGGGGACACATTTTTGTATGAAGATCCACCCCATGTGATAGTTTGACGTGTGTAAAGTCCTTAACTTCATTGATGGTTAATTAATACAACGCATGCAAATTGAGTGGGCGTGAGGGAGGAAGAAAGACATTACTACTCCACCGCGTGCATGCGAGTAGTTAAATCATGATATTTATGCATGTCATAAAAAGTGGCACAAAAAAGGGGGCCAATAAACCAGGACGCAGGCAACATGATCAATTTTTGCCAGGGCTACTGTTGGTGGCCTTTGTATTTAAATATGGACGGAGTGGAGTAGTATTATCTTTATCTTAGCCTCGTAGGGCTCTCCCAGCGCCTAGGCTCGCCTCCCCGCCTCGCCCACCGGATCCCGCCATGGAGGATCCCGCCATGGATAATCCCTTAGATCCCAGGATCCCGCGGGCTACCCTCTCGCTGCGACCCGCAGCATTGCCGCCTTTAAGCCAAACCCACATCTATTTTAGAGGGGATCCATTGCTCTGGAATCACAGATCGGTGGCGCCGGAGGACATGGCAGAGATGCATTTTAGGTGGTGGGCAGCAAGGGAAAATCAGATCGAGGAAGTGTCGCATCAATTGGAGATAAGTTCCAAGGAGCTACGCCTGGCGCAACACAAGGTGGAGGCACAACTCGATCTCAGGGGAGTGATGCTGAGGGATGTCAGCATCTGGCAGCGTCGCGTTGATTTCGGGCTAGGGCTAATGGCAGAGATCATATTCACGGAGTCGACTATGGAGGAAAGAACGCGCATGCCTGCGCAATGGCATGAGGATCCGGTGCAACTGTTCAAATGGGCGGTAGGAGAAGCCAAATCCCGGGACCAGTTGCGGTGGCACCGCTGGGCATGCACCATAGGTGAGGTGAGCTGCTCTCCTTCAATGACCTAGTCGGTTGCTGCTGCAGTGAACTTGCAACGCCTAGTCGGTTTGCAACCTTGACAATCAATCCATCTATATGTATTGTATTCCTGTGAAAATACTTGGTTGTTTGGAAAAAGATGGTAATTGATTTATCACTAGCTTTAGAATGCTTGGTCATGACAATCAAATGAAGCCACAACCAGAAGTCTCCATCACGTAATACTTTACGGTCGGTCACACAAACAGACTGTCGGTCGGACCCGCGTCTCACTGAAGGGACACGCATCGGCTTGGTCTGACATGTATGACTGGTTACATCACTGACTTGTGCGACCGCATTTCAGCAGTGTAGTACTCCGACTATCTCAGTTTACAAGTTTTGCACGTGTACCTAGGTCGTTAATTTGACCAACTTAATAAGAGGCATACATTACAAAAAATATATCATTACAAACTTCAAATATTCTATTTTTAATGATATATTTTTGTGTTAAACAATTTATTTTATATAAGTTACATTGATGACCTAGATACACGTGCAAGACTTGTAAACTGAGATGGAGGGAGTACTTGAAATTTCTGTTCCACTAAACTCATCAGGAGCCGTTTCGGGCCTCGAAACCAAAACCATCAATTAATCTTTACCTTGTTCCCATCACATTCCAAAGTACTAGTGCTACAATTAAGTGCAAGCCTGCTCACACCTACTAATACGTACCAAACCTGAACGTGTTCCCACTATGCAGGTTTTAGTACTAGTGCTAGTACTTATGTTATAAAAAGGGGAACTACCTAACCGAAAATTACTCTACCTTCCTCCTCATAAGTCCTTCTTCTTCGTCTGTCCTTGCCATGGCCGGTGTGCAGAGCTCTAGCTTGAGAACTACTCATAACAAGGGAGTGGCAGCCAAGGATGTGAAAAAAAGAGGGCTCGCCGACTTGCAGAGACCTCGAAAGATCTCTCACGGGCAGGCGATGGCTCCCAGGGGCTCCCTAGCCGCAGAGGCGAACATGCCGGCATGCCCGATCAACTCAATAAGCACTTCAATAAGCAGAAGGAGTTCATCCACGGCTTGGTGGAGCTACTGAAGGAGAGCCTCGACGACATGCCCGCTGAGCTGAATGAGCAGGGGGAGTTGAACGCCGGCTTGGTGATGCTGCTGAAGAAGAGCATTGCCTCGGAGAAGAAGGTGACCGGCAAAATCCTGGAACTTTAGGAGGACAAGGCAAAGCTCTGCCATGAGCTCGACCTGCTGAAGGAGGAGAACACCGGCTGGAAGAAGTTGCATGAGAATAGTAGTTCCTCGAAGAAGATGCTGCAGGCCCTTGTCATGGAACACAAGGAGGAGTTGGCAAAGCTCTGCATCGAGCACCCGGCTGCTGTCAAGGTACGTAATGCGGCCGTGGAATAGACGATGAAGGCTCGCGTCAAGAAATCCTGTGTCATGGACAAAATGAAGAAGATGGCGGAGGAGACGCACAAGGAGATGGAGGTCGTGGAGGCGATGAATAAGCAGTTACGACTCCGCGGCCAGCAATCCTTCATGTAGTAGAGAGCAGCACCCCGGACTTGTGTGTGCGTCTTCCTTCTTTTTTGGGGTGATAATCTTCTTTCTTCTTTTGCTCTTGTGTTTCTTCTTTTGCTTCGGGTGTTTCGCCGCACGTGTCACGTTCTCTGCGAGGCATGAATAGAACAATGCTAACAATGAGATGACTAGCAAATTAGATCATTTTTATCGCCATATGGCACTGGGCTGCCGTGTTTCGTGCTCCTCCGTCGTACTCCAGTGGAAAACTTGAGTATACCACACAGTTCTTTGCTCCTCCTCAGGTCGTCGGCACATTTATACGAGCAGTCAAATCACAAGGCCCCGTCTTCCAGCAGTAATGAGCCATCAAATCAGAAAGGCCCTCGCCTCTCTTGAAACTGACCAAGCTAGACTGCCCCGCCCTCTAGCCTTTTAAAAAATGTATACTTTTGTACAGTACTAGTATCTATGGATTGCGCCACGGAGAAAAACTAACAAGATGAAATTAAAGAAAAAAGGTGGTACATATAGAGAGCGCTCGTCGCCAAATTATGCATATAGTACTATTAAAAAAGCTAGTGCGTGCATAAATGGGTGCTAAATTCTATTAAATAAATTAGCATACCTATTTAATTCTTGGGTTCTTATTATTTATGCCACTAGTTGTGTATCACTACTCAGTTTTGCCATTAGAAGTCACAACTACTCAAAAATGCCATCAATCCATGAGATGCCTGCTCAAAATGCAATTAGATATCTAAAAAATGCCATCGTTATGTTAGATGTTTGCTCAAAATGCCATTAGACATTGTTATTTTCACGTCAAACCTGTTGTCCATGTTATATGACAAAAATAAGCCGATTCTCACAATGATAAGTGTGGCCCCGCTTGTCAGGAGTAACCAAGCGAATAATTTTACAGGAAAATAAGAACGCTGTTGGGATCAAGTAGGCCCCACACTTTAGTTTACTGCAGTGAGATAGAGGGATATCTGGCATGTTCGTTCATCGGTATTTGTGTCATTATAACATAGCAAAAGAGATTTGAGTCACAATAATGATGTCCAGCACAACACACCCCTCAAATAAAACTAAGCACCCTGAAATTCTTTGACAAAACTAAGCACCCTGAAATTCTTTGACAACTCAACTGCTGGCTATATGATGTTGGCCATATATATTGTACGTATATAATGTGAAGAAATGAGTGGTAGTACTATACCAACTAAAAGATGAACTGTAAGAAATACTAGTATGTACGTACTGAAGAGTTAAAGTAACAAGAAGAAACATAACATAGTTCTGCTGGGGGCTCAACACAAGACACCCCTCAAATAAAACTAAGCACACCTGAAATTAAACTAAGCAACTAATCCGATAGACACTGCGTTAGAACCACCATGAGCACCAACACTGGCACCTTACTCGGACTCCTCGTCCACGTCCTCGACTTCGTCCTTGTCCCTCTTCCTCTTGGCCGATACTTCTTTGCTTGAATCGCACACTTGGCTCTTGCTCTTCATCCAACCCTTATATTTATTGAAACAAAGGTAGCTATCCATTGCAGCATAGTGGATGTGGTCTATATCTAGTACATTCCACTGCCATGCACGATGAAACTTGGGCGGAGGTTTCTACTGTTTACCATACGAAGGATGAACCATGGCTCCTGCCAGGGTTAGCATTGAAGGCTGATCATGGGAGGGCACCAGCCCTTTCTTCTGGTGGTCGTAAGGGTTGCCTACACCGAGGCCTATCTGACCCTGGACTGTTCTGTCGTTCGTAAAGTCTACAGTAATGAATTTGACTAGGCCGCCCTTGAGGAAGTTCTTAAATTCCTCGCACTCAACATCGGCATGGCATATGTGGTAGACCAAGCATAAGTCATGCACGAAAACCTGGATCATGGAGGGCTGCATCTTCTCTTACTCCTTTAGATTCTTCTCTTTGTCCAGGGTTGTGGTGTACTCAACATCTATCCCAACGACCCACTCATCATTTGAGTTTTTGAACATGCGTCCGAAGCAAGCAAGGCATCCTTTCACTGTCGCGGAAGAACGGGTGTCGATGACGTCGAACTCATTCCCGGTGATGGTTCTAACCTTGTACTCATCGCTGATCATCGAGATTTGGGACGCCATGGATTTGGGAGGAGGGTTAGGATTAGTGGAACTGTCGTAATGTGAAAGTACAAGATGACTAGGAGCGAACTACCATAATGTTAAAGGATGTCCGGGGACAAGTAGGAGCGAACTGCCAGCAGTTTTTCGATTGTAAAAATGTTGAGTGGGCGTGCGAACGGCAGGGTAGTGGCTAGCCTGGTGGATAAATGGATTCATGCACAGTACTATGGGGGCCCAATTAGATGTCATGTCTACTCGACACCCAATTAAATGGCTTTCGATGTCATGTCAAGCATCGAGAAAATTACGGGTGATATGAAGCTTTCCATTCTCCCATGATACGGGCTTCCGAGAGCCCTTGGATCTGATATCGAACGGTTGCATGGCGTGATTCTAGACCTATGGGTAAATATCCTATCCTGGAGGGTCATTCTGCAAATTTTCAGCAACTTAGCATGCCACCATTCGATCTCAGATCCAAGGGCTGCCAGCAGCCCGTATCATGGACTCGCCTACCACAACCATCGCCTCGCTCGCGCGGTCGCGCCCTTGGAGATTTAACACTGTGCGTTAGGCTATCTGATGTTGGCATGTCATACATAGTCATCACTTAGTCACTCATACAACAAGGTTAGCTATAAGGTTGGCTATAAGAGTATTTTTTTTACTTCTCTCTATCTCTTTCTTCGTAGTATTTATTGCATTTCCCAAGGAGTGACCTCTTCCAATGAAATGGTGCTTAGATGAGGTGCTAAGGGAATTAAACGTCTTAGCAACTCAAGTCCCCAATGCATAGGTGCTTAGTTTTTTGTTGCTAAGTTTGATTCATTTAATTAGCTATAGACTCAAAATTGTCTTTTCACATAGGTACACGCGCTTAGCACCTTTTCTTCCTAGGATCACCAAACTAGTCTCTCTCTTCTTAATTAACTTGCCACATCAGACTTTATGCCTATGTGGAAGGCTTAGCACCTGTACGAGTAAGTACAATAGTGAGCTATAAGCCCGCTTACATGGCATTTTTGCATATGTGGAGGAAAGAGGCAAGGAAAAAGTGGAGGGGGCTCTCATGCAAGAGCCAACCTCTACATGGTGGAGCATTGGGAGAGGCACCTGTATACCATGGAGGTGGTCAGCAATCGGGAGACTCATGCCGGTCATAGCGCCGTAGTTAAAATGATAATGGCAAGTGAAATCACGGGGCCCCACCTGTCCAGCAGTAACTCACTGCCAAATCACATAGCCCTACGTTTGCAGCAGCCTACTCCCTCATCTTCTCACATCTCTGTCAAACCGACTAGGCGGAACTGCCCCGCCTACCGCGCGGGAAAAGCCCTGCCCTTGACGTTTAAATAGTATAGTATACTAATTTTGTATCCATGGATTGCTCCGTGGAGCAAAGCCTCAAGAAAACGGCGGTACACATGTACAGAGTATACAGCACACCCGTCACATTCGCGTCGCACCCCAGACGATCGGTCGGTCTGGCACGCCGCTCTCCGAATGGAACGTGCGTCATATTGCATTTGCACACACATGTGGGATCGCAATTGAGAACCGACCATAGGCACACTCCCCGGCCCCGCAAGTCGAGTGAGTTAATAGAAGAGAGAGACGAGTGATAGTACAAGAGAAGTGTTGTATAGACATTCGTGCCTAGGCGATCCCTACATGACACGGAAGAGCAGTTCATCCATGCATGTGACCAGACTCCAGCAAACATGCCTAGATTGGATATCGTCTACATATTGTGCAGGTTGTGTTGTACAGGGCTGTAATTCTGATGAGAAATCTAAAAAAAGGTTTCTTGTCATCTCGCAATATTAGGTGTCATGTGCTTCGAATCACTGTGAGGGTTAAATAGCGACAACTGATTTCCTCCAAGGCACTAGTCATTGGGGGCACATGCACGAAGACTACTCGGCTACCATCTAGGTCAAGCCGGCTATGTTAATTAGGAAATCTATCGATGGACCCCTTTTCTACGAGTTTATCTTTAATTTGAGCTTTGATCCTCGTCTAGTTTGTCCGTCGGGATTCATGTTGTCTCCTTTGGGCAGTGAGGTTATGGTTTCTTGTCATGTGGCATTTTTTTGTGTTATATGTTATAATCCGGTGCTTTAGATCAAAATGACGACAACTGCGCCTCCATGGCATGTGCATGAAGACTTCTCAACAGTCATTGACGAGGTCAAGCCGGCTCTGGTAGACAAAAGAAAACTAGTACTCCACTATATAGGCAGGAGCCTCCGCGCTTGCTTACTAGTGTTGCTCTCTTCACACTGTCTCGTCCTCTCTAGATCTAAACACGATAGTGGTGGCCACACTCTCTCTCTGCTCACCGCTGGACACAGATCCAGCCGGATCCTCTCCCCTGGGGAAGTTAAAAGGTGCAACGTTCACGTGGTCGTCCTTAGTGACGGCTCTTACCCACTGTCGGCGTGTCTCGATCAGCGTGCCTTGCCATTCTCTCCCAAGCACCACTGGCTAGGGAGGGCCTCCGACCCCTTCTTCCTCGCTGTCGTAGTGTGGGCAGATCCGGCCTCCCGCCGCCCACCTAGTGACATCCCGGCGACCCTCAGGTATAACTTCCTTCGAAATCGGCCTTGATCTACTTCCCGAGCTCCTGGCGTCACTGCATTTGTATCTTTTACTATTTCTCGCCCCCCTCATAGATAGGATCAATCGGTTGTTCGAAAGCCACCTAAATTTTTACTGTTAAGAGGTAAAACTAGTTCATGCACTCGAATCTAGTACTACTTGGTTCAAACAAGGAAGAAAGGGGGTGGGGGTGGGGGAAGATTTGTTACCTGAATCCAGAACTTGGTCGAAAGAGGAAATAACGGGGGCGAAAAGTAGCAAAGACTGGCTATCCAACTGGTCTCTTGGTCTAATAGGGGAAATAAAGGGAAATGCAGTACAAACTCAATATAAGCCCGATCTATTGGTTGAAAAGGGAAAGAAAGTGGGGACTGGGGGACAAGTCAACAGAGTAAGTCCAGCACTAGATTTGCTAGCCTCACACAGTATAAGGTGGCTATACCGAACAAAAATGGGAGCAACCCAGATATCTTGTTCTAATGTTTGTTGCCCCGAGCCACTCTTATGTAATGCCACTGGTAAAATGTAGCAGTCGCACTGTCAAAAGTAAGGACACATTAAACCAATGTTGTTTTCAATGTAATGCCTCCAATAATATGAATCAATGGCACTTTTTTCCATGTCCTGCTAAATTTCCCATTAAGATAAGTTGCTTCTTTTCGTTAAAAATGCAATTGTCCTAGTCCACCTACTCTCCCGTGCCCAAATACCAACTCTGTAGCAGTTGTTAATGTAATGTTGCTGGTAAAATGAAGCAATGGCACCATTAAAGTAATGTCGTATTTAAAGGTTGTCATAGTTAATCATAATGCCCACACTAATATCTAGCAATGTTGCTGCTTCCAAAATTGCTACTGTCCTTGTAGGATTGCCATTCAGATAAGGAACATGCTTATTTTCATTTGATGTATGTTTCATCACTTGTTAGTCACCCTCCTTTCCACCTTTTTTGTGCAAACAAAGATATACATTTCACGCTTGATCTTAGTTGAACTGCACAAATGATATCAAAATTATAGTTGAACATTACAGGAGCTTCACAACCAACCTTGATGTTGCTCAATTTTATTGCAACTAATGAAGAAGAAGCCTTGTGGGTTTCGTTTTCTGATGGAAATGGAACCAGGGCTGGAGCCCTTTTCTTAAAAAAATGAAGAAGAAGCTGGTAGCTCCTGGGACATTGCTTCATTTTAGGTGAACTGCACCAAAAGGTCCCATGAATTGAATCATCCATGTTGGTGACTGGTGTCATCCCTTCTACGATGGCGTTGACTGCAGATATGGTTCCCATCACGAGGTACCTTTTTGGTCTGACCGTTTGCCAAAGATCCTGCATGTTGAGTCTGCTCGTGTGCTACTGTTTTGGCACTGCCATGATAAAGCAGTAATGTTATTATTTTGCACCTTAATCTAGTGGCACTATTAATCGAGGCAATGTTTTGGAACCGCTAGTGCCACTGATATTTTTATATA
This sequence comes from Triticum aestivum, assembly GCF_018294505.1. Lineage (NCBI taxonomy): Eukaryota > Viridiplantae > Streptophyta > Magnoliopsida > Poales > Poaceae > Triticum > Triticum aestivum. The sequence goes on from NC_057806.1 coordinate 271,221,005, forward strand.
TCGAAAGAGGGGGTTTCCTTCGATTTCATTAAAGAAACCCAACCATAGAGAACCATTATCCGACAACATCTCAGTGTAAACGGGCAGTTATGCAACTACTACTAGAACGGACTGAGTACTAGTAGGAGACAAGTTCGCCACATAAGCTAGGCAGGTAGGGGGACGCAGTACCAGCTTGACCAAGTTTCGATTACAACCCAAATGCTACCACAGAAACATCAGGGGGGGAAGATAGGGACTGAAAGAGCCAGCTTTAGCATCCCAGTCTAAGCACCCCTGGTCTCCATCCTTGCGACGCACAGTACACCTCATTTGCCACCTGCTCGACCCTAGTGCCACTAATAAAATGAAGTAATAATATAGTTAAAATAGAGCGAGTGTCCTCTCTATCATTTCATTTCTAATGTAGATAAAGAAAGTGCTTCTCTTTGTTAGTATATGTTTCATCAACTAGTCCCATTGTTAATGTTTAAGCGTTTCTGCAAACTGGGGTGCTTAATTTTAGTTGATCTACACAAAAATAGAGATTGGAATGTCTCAAGGCCCCTCCTTGTACTACCGTTGTACACTGATGTTCATCACTGGCAGAAGGTGTATCGGGGAGACATGGATCGGTTTCCAGTATGAGGCATCATAGGGCCCATGTCGCCCTCGCAGCATGGCATACTATGATACTATCGCAATATTTTCTTCTATTTATTAGTGTATGTTTAGTGCCAGTATAATGTAATCATGCTTTTTCATTATCTGTGCAAACAGGCTTATTCAGGTCCATTTTGGTGGAACTGCACAAATGTACAGATGGAACCGGTATATATGCAGAGTGCGAGGTGTGCCAAGTAAAAATTACTGCACCAACCATGGTCCATGCACGCATTGGAATCCACCACCACCAGTGGGATGTGTGGTGCTCTCTGTGGACGGATCTTTCTCGGCAGCAAATCCTCTAACCAAATACTAGTAGCTTATATTAGCAGTTTTCTAGGGAGTACTCTTTTCTGAAAGAAGCACCAATCTATTTTTCTTTATTTGTACACAGTGTCACAACTTTGACCCAAAGGTCCCGAGCTATTTTAGGGTGAATTGGCATAGTACTCGGAGACTGATTGTAAGCATGATTTTCATTAGCTGTCACACTGATTGTAAGCATGAGCAGATAGAAGATTAGGTTAGTGCGAAGCTTACCTTAAACCCTACCGCCGCCTTTGAAATGAGGCGAGCATCGAGGGAACCATGGAGAACTGTGGGGAAACAACGTCGCACCATCCGGCCTCCTCTTGCAGTGGGAGAACGAATAATCTTATGGCTCCAACTGGCTCTGCACCCTCATGAATGGCACACCATACTTAATCGATTTTAGTTATCCTCTGGGTGCCTGACCTTCGACCTGTACGCCCACCACTGATGACCCACAAGTTTAGGGGACCTATCGTAGCCTTTTTGATAAGTAAGAGTGTCGAACCCAACGAGGAGCAGAAGGAAATGATAAGCAGTTTTCAGTAAGGTATTCTCTGCAAGCACTGAAATTATCGGTAATAGATAGTTTTGTGATAAGGTAATTTGTAACGAGTAGCAAGTAATAAAAGTAAATAAGGTGCAACAAGATGGCCCAATCCTTTTTGTAGCAAAGGACAAGCCTGAAAAAATGCTTATATGAAGGAAAGCGCTCCCAAGGACACATGGGAATTATCGTCAAGCTAGTTTTCATCACGTTCATCGCGTTCGGTACTTTGATAATCTGATATGTGGGTGGACCGGTGCTTGCGTACTGTCCTTACTTGGAAAAGCATCCCACTTATGATTAACCCCCATTGCAAGCATCCACAACTACAACATAAGTATTAAGGTAAACCTGACCATAGCATGAAACATATGGATCCAAATCAGCCCCTTATGAAGCAACGCATAAACTAGGGTTTAAGCTTCTGTCACTCTAGCAACCCATCATCTACTTATTACTTCCCAATGCCAACCTCTAGGCCCAAACAATGTGAAGTGTCATGTAGTTGACGTTCACATGACACCACTAGAGGGATGACAACATACATCTCATCAAAATATCGAACGAATACCAAATTCACATGACTACTTATAGCAAGACTTCTCCCATGTCTTCAGGAACAAACGTAACTACTCACAAAGCATATTCATGTTCATAATCATAGGGGTATTAATATGCATAATGGATCTGAACATATGATCTTCCACCAAGTAAACCAACTAGCATCAACTACAAGGAGTAATCAACACTACTAGCAACCCACAGGTACCAATCTGAGGTTTGGATACAAAGATTAGATACAAGAGATGAACTAGGGTTTGAGATGAGATGGTGCTGGTGAAGATGTTGATGAGATTGACCCCCTCCCGATGAGAGGATCGTTGGTGATGATGATGGTGATGATTTCCCCCTCCCGGAGGGAAGTTTCCCCGGCAGAACAGCTCCACTGGAGCCCTAGATTGGTTCCGCCAAGGTTCCGCCTCGTGGCGGCGGAGTTCCGTCCCGTGAGCTTGCTTATGATTTTTTCTCAGACAAAAGACCTCATATAGCAGAAGATGGGCATCAGAGGGCCACCAGGGGGCCCACGAGGCAGGGGGCATGCCTAGGGGGTAGGGCGCGCCCCCACCCTTGTGGCCAGGGTGTGGGCCCCCTCCGGTGCTTTAGCCGCTTAGTATTTTTTATTAATTCCAAAAATGACTTCCGTGAAGTTTCAAGACTTTTCAAGCTGTGCAAAATAGGTCTCTAATATTTGCTCCTTTTCCAGCCCAGAATTCCAGCTGCCGGCATTCCCCATTTTCATGTAAACCTTGTAAAATAAGAGAGAATAGGCATAAGTATTGTGACATAATGTGTAATAGCAGCCCATAATGCAATAAATATCGATATAAAAGCATGATGCAAAATGGACGTATCAACTCCCCCAATCTTAGACCTCGCGTGTCCTCAAGCGAAAGCCGATATCGAAAAATATGTCCACATGTTTAGAGATAGAGGTGTCGATAAAATAAAATACGGACATGAGGGCATCATGATCATTCTTAGAACAACAACATATATATATATATATACATATATATTGTCATATGATCTCTTATGCTAAAGTAACAATTCAATCACAATTTCAAGTATGAATCATAAACTTCATTGAGAACCAACAAACTCTAATGTCAGTCACTGAGGCAATTGCAATTTATCATAACATAGGAAAGAGTCAATATAAGAGCTTTTCAGCAAGTCCACATACTCAACCATCTTTTAGTCTTTCATAATTGCTAACACTCACGCAATACTTATGGGTATGGAGTTTTAATCGGACACACAGAAAGATAGGGGCTTATAGTGTTGCCTCCCAACTTTTTACCTCAAGGGTAATGTCAACAATAATAGTTCATGAAAACTCACATCCAATTAGCTATATATATCAGGATCTTTCCAACACATTGTGCTTGCCAAAGGATAAAATGTACAAAGGAAAGGTGAATATCACCATGAATCTTATATAAGGTAGAAGATAAAAGTAAAAGATAGGCCCTTCACAGAGGGAAGCAGAGGTTGTCATGCGCTTTTATGGTTGAATGCACAAAATCTTAATGCAAAAGAACGTCACTTTATATTGCCACTTGTGATATGGACCTTTATTATGCAGTCCGTCGCTTTTATTTCTTCCACATCACAAGATCGTATAAAGCTTATTTTCTCCACATTAATAGATCATACATATTTAGAGAGCAATTTTTATTGTGTGCAACGATGACAACTTACTTGAAGGATCTTACTCAATCCATAGGTAGGTATGGTGGACTCTCATGGCAAAACTGGGTTTAGGGATATTTGGAAGCACAAGTAGTATCTCTACTTGGTGCAAAGAAATTGGCTAGCATGAGAGGGAAAGGCAAGCTCAACATGTTGGATGATCCATGACAATATAATTTATCTCAGATGTAAGAAAACATAACCCATTATGTTGTCTTCCTTGTCCAACATCAACTCTGTAGCATATCATACATTAATGGGTGCTCACAATTATAAAAGATGTCCAAGATAGTATATTTATATGTGAACCTCTCTTTCTTTATTACTTCCTATTAATTGCAACGATGACCAAAACTATGTTTGTCAACTCTCAATAATTTTTATTCATCATACTCTTTATATGTGAGCTCATTACTCTCCATAAGATCCATATGATCTCTTTATTTCTTTTTATTTCTTCTCTTCTATTTTATTCCCTCAAGATCATAGCAAAATAATCAAGCCCTTGACTCAACACTAATCTGTAACATCCCAAATTTTCAATTTGGAATGTTATACATAGATCATTCATGCATATCATATTTTATTGCATTTCGTTTCACGATCCTCGAAATCCTAAGCAACTCAAGGACCCTCGGAGAGAGTTGGGGATTTCCCTGCTTTCATATTTGAGTTTTATCAAATATTGAAACGAGGATTTTTGGTTTTAATTATTTTTCTCTCCGAAAATATTTCATATTAAAATATATGAGAGGAGATAATATGAATTCTCCAAAATAAATGAAATATTGGTGGAAAAATATTAAAAACCAAATATTTGATTTTATCCGGAGTTTGTTGCTATTTTATTTGAATTAGAAAATTACATGTTTTTCAAAGTTGCATTTTAGGGCCAAGAAAATGTTCATCTTGTTCTAAATAATTTATTTAGACGGTGAAAATTTGTTTTGGCAGTTTTTAGATTTTTATTTTATTTTCTAGGATTTATTTAGTTTCGGCGAAATTATTATTTTTTTAAAAACTTCCGCCGGACCGCACTGGGCCGACGCCCAGCCGGCCCAGCCGCGTGCCTCCCCGCACCGGCTCGGGAGAGGAGTCCCGAGCGGCCTCGCCGCTGCCGCCACCATGTCCGTCCCGGACACGTCGCGCCTCGCCCCTTCTCCAAGCCGCCGCACCCCCTCCCCTTATAAGCTGCCGCACCCCCTGGAGCCCGAGCCGCCCCGCCGCCGCAAGCCGCCTGCCCCGCCGCCTCGCGCTGCCGCCGCCGAGCAGCTTGCCGCTGCCG